>NC_048566.1:27795347-27800347 GCF_013265735.2 Oncorhynchus mykiss | reverse complement strand
CTACTACCATACCCCATCGCCTGTCACCTACTACCATACACCTTCGCCTGTCACCTACTACCATACCCCATCGCCTGTCACCTACTACCATACCCCGTTGCCTGTCACCTACTACCATACCCCATCGCCTGTCACCTACTACCATACCCCATCGCCTGTCACCTACTACCATACCCCATCGCCTGTCACCTACTACCATACCCCATCGCCTGTCACCTACTACCATACCCCGTTGCCTGTCACCTACTACCATACCCCATCGCCTGTCACCTACTACCATACCCCATCGCCTGTCACCTACTACCATACCCCATCGCCTGTCACCTACTACCATACCCCATCGCCTGTCACCTACTACCATACACCTTCGCCTGTCACCTACTACCATACACCTTCGCCTGTCACCTACTACCATACACCTTCGCCTGTCACCTACTACCATACACCTTCGCCTGTCACCTACTACCATACACCTTCGCCTGTCACCTACTACCATACCCCATCGCCTGTCACCTACTACCATACCCCATCGCCTGTCACCTACTACCATACCCCATCGCCTGTCACCTACTACCATACCCCATCGCCTGTCACCTACTACCATACCCCGTTGCCTGTCACCTACTACCATACCCCATCGCCTGTCACCTACTACCATACCCCGTTGCCTGTCACCTACTACCATACCCCATCGCCTGTCACCTACTACCATACCCCATCGCCTGTCACCTACTACCATAACCCATCGCCTGTCACCTACTACCATAACCCGTCGCCTGTCACCTACTACCATACCCCGTTGCCTGTCACCTACTACCATACCCCATCGCCTGTCACCTACTACCATACCCCATCGCCTGTCACCTACTACCATACCCCATCGCCTGTCACCTACTACCATACCCCATCGCCTGTCACCTACTACCATAACCCGTCGCCTGTCACCTACTACCATACCCCGTTGCCTGTCACCTACTACCATACCCCATCGCCTGTCACCTACTACCATACCCCATCGCCTGTCACCTACTACCATACCCCGTTGCCTGTCACCTACTACCATACCCCATCGCCTGTCACCTACTACCATACCCCATCGCCTGTCACCTACTACCATACCCCATCGCCTGTCACCTACTACCATACCCCATCGCCTGTCACCTACTACCATACCCCATCGCCTGTCACCTACTACCATACCCCATCGCCTGTCACCTACTACCATACCCCATCGCCTGTCACCTACTACCATACCCCATCGCCTGTCACCTACTACCATACCCCATCGCCTGTCACCTACTACCATACCCCATCGCCTGTCACCTACTACCATACACCTTCGCCTGTCACCTACTACCATACCCCATCGCCTGTCACCTACTACCATACCCCATCGCCTGTCACCTACTACCATACCCCATCGCCTGTCACCTACTACCATACCCCATCGCCTGTCACCTACTACCATACCCCGTCGCCTGTCACCTACTACCATACCCCATCGCCTGTCACCTACTACCATACCCCATCGCCTGTCACCTACTACCATACCCCATCGCCTGTCACCTACTACCATACCCCGTAGCCTGTCACCTACTACCATACACCTTCGCCTGTCACCTACTACCATACCCCATCGCCTGTCACCTACTACCATACCCCATCGCCTGTCACCTACTACCATACCCCATCGCCTGTCACCTACTACCATACCCCATCGCCTGTCACCTACTACCATACCCCATCGCCTGTCACCTACTACCATACCCCATCGCCTGTCACCTACTACCATACCCCATCGCCTGTCACCTACTACCATACCCCATCGCCTGTCACCTACTACCATACCCCATCGCCTGTCACCTACTACCTTACCCCATCGCCTGTCACCTACTACCATACCCCATCGCCTGTCACCTACTACCATACCCCATCGCCTGTCACCTACTACCATACCCTGTCACCTACTACCATACCCCATCGCCTGTCACCTACTACCATACCCCATCGCCTGTCACCTACTACCATACCCCATCGCCTGTCACCTACTACCATACCCCATCGCCTGTCACCTACTACCATACCCCATCGCCTGTCACCTACTACCATACCCTGTCACCTACTACCATACCCCATCGCCTGTCACCTACTACCATACCCCATCGCCTGTCACCTACTACCATACCCCATCGCCTGTCACCTACTACCATACCCCATCGCCTGTCACCTACTACCATACCCCATCGCCTGTCACCTACTACCATACCCCATCGCCTGTCACCTACTACCATACCCCATCGCCTGTCACCTACTACCATACCCCATCGCCTGTCACCTACTACCATACCCCATCGCCTGTCACCTACTACCATACCCCATCGCCTGTCACCTACTACCATACACCTTCGCCTGTCACCTACTACCATACCCCATCGCCTGTCACCTACTACCATACCCTGTCATCTGCTACCATACCCTGTCATCTGCTACCATACCCTGTCACCTACTACCATACCCCGTCACCTGTCACCTACTACCATACCCTGTCATCTGCTACCATACCCTGTCACCTACTACCATACCCTGTCACCTACTACCATACCCCGTCGCCTGTCACCTACAACCATAACCCGTCGGCCTGTCACCTACTACCATACCCCGTCGCCTGTCACCTACTACCATACCCCGTTGCCTGTCACCTACTACCATACCCCATCGCCTGTCACCTACTACCATACCCCGTCGCCTGTCACCTACTACCATACCCTGTCACCTACTACCATACCCTGTCACCTACAACCATACCCTGTCACCTACTACCATACCCCGTCGCCTGTCACCTACTACCATACCCTGTCACCTACAACCATACCCTGTCACCTACTACCATACCCTGTCACCTACAACCATACCCTGTCACCTACTACCATACCCCGTCGCCTGTCACCTACTACCATACCCTGTCACCTACTACCATACCCTGTCACCTACAACCATACCCTGTCACCTACTACCATACCCCGTCGCCTGTCACCTACTACCATACCCCGTCGCCTGTCACCTACTACCATACCCCGTCGCCTGTCACCTACTACCATACCCCGTTGCCTGTCACCTACTACCATACCCCGTTGCCTGTCACCTACTACCATACCCCGTCGCCTGTCACCTACTACCATACCCCGTTGCCTGTCACCTACTACCATATCCCGTCGCCTGTCACCTACTACCATACCCTGTCGCCTACTACCATACCCCGTCGCCTGTCACCTACTACCATACCCTGTCGCCTGTCACCTACTACCATACCCCGTCGCCTGTCACCTACTACCATATCCCGTCGCCTGTCACCTACTACCATACCCTGTCGCCTACTACCATACCCCGTCGCCTGTCACCTACTACCATACCCTGTCACCTACTACCATACCCCGTCGCCTGTCACCTACTACCATACCCCGTCGCCTGTCACCTTCTACCATACCATGTCACCTACTACCATACCCCGTCGCCTGTCACCTACTACCATACCCCGTCGCCTGTCACCTACTACCATACCCTGTCACCTACTACCATACCCCGTCGCCTGTCACCTACTACCATACCCCGTCGCCTGTCACCTACTACCATACCCCGTCACCTGTCACCTACTACCATACCCTGTCACCTACTACCATACCCCGTCACCTGTCACCTACTACCATACCCCGTCACCTGTCACCTACTACCATACCCTGTCACCTACTACCATACCCCGTTGCCTGTCACCTACTACCATACCCCGTCACCTGTCACCTACTACCATACCCCGTCACCTGTCACCTACTACCATACCCTGTCACCTACTACCATACCCCGTTGCCTGTCACCTACTACCATACCCCGTCGCCTGTCACCAACTACCATACCCCGTCGCCTGTCACCTACTACCATACCCTGTCATCTGCTACCATACCCTGTCACCTACTACCATACCCCGTCGCCTGTCACCTACTACCATACCCCGTTCAAAGGCACTTAAACATGTTGTCTTGTCCATTCACCCTCTGAATGTCACACATACACAATCCGTGTCTCAGTTGTCTCAAGGCTGAAAAATCCTTCTTTAACCTGTCTCCTCCCCTTCATCTACACTGATTGAAGTGGATTTAACAAGTGACATCAATAAGGGATCCGTCTATGTCGTGGAAAGAGCAAGTGTTCGTAATGTTTTGTCCTCTCAGTGTGTACAGTACACTCAGAGGTTCACCCTTTCACTTCTGAGGTTAGAGACACAAGTTATGAGACATTTAGTGTATACTATACTGTATGGTATTGCCTACAGTCATTGGATAATGTATTTCCAGACTCGTGAGTAAGCAGAGACAGAGAAAATATGATTCTATTGTAGACATAAAGTACTGCTCTCTTACAAAGGTCAGGCATAGGTCATCCAGCAGTTAGAACAGAATGACATTTGGTTATTGAATGGTGTTTTTCCTGCCTGTGTTAAATGATGGCTCTTGAGTTCGTAGGTGAGGATATCATGTATAGAGCAGTATGAGTCTTCTGTAGGCGTCCAGCACCACTGTCCTCCTGGTGAGACAGTGGCTGAAGATGGATGCCCCCACTAAGCCCTGACACCCAGGAGAAGGCAATGGCTTGATTGTTCAAGTGAAAAACATGCGTACAGTTATACAAGGAAATGATCCAGTCAAGAAATAGAAGTCATTCATTATAAATATGTTTAGGAACCAGTAATTACATGAAATATTGATCCTGTTGCTGGGACTGGGACTGGGACTGGTACTGGGACTGGGACTGGGACTGGGACTGGTACTGGTACTGGGACTGGGACTGGGACTGGGACTGGTACTGGGACTGGGACTGGGACTGGGACTGGGACTGGGACTGGGACTGGGGCTTTACGTGCCACAGTGTTATGGCATCCTCTGGAAAGGTTGCATTTTTTATGGAGACTAATTGTAAGTGTGTATCACACATCCTTTGAGGTATTTATT
>NC_048566.1:27790347-27792847 GCF_013265735.2 Oncorhynchus mykiss | reverse complement strand
TCTCTGTGTGTCTGGTGGTAGGGGTGTACATTATCTCCATGGGAAGAACCCAGTAGCTTTGTAACTTGAGACAACGTCTATATTTCCCCTGCATAAGTTAGTGTCCTACCGTGTGTGTGTGTGTGGCTGTGTGTCTGTCTGTGTAGTGTGTGTGTGTGTGTGTGAATGCGTTTGCCTGCATGTGCGCGTGTGTGTGTGTGTGTCTGCGCATATGGTGTGTGCATTAGTTCACCTGGAAGTGTAAAGGCACAGTATCAGCATTGGCACAAAGGACCAGTCACAGTGGAAGTTGGCAGGGGTTGAGCTGACCCCTATTGGGTTTTAGGCTGGCATTATGCATTCACGTTTAGTCTCTCTCAGGTGCTATGTTTTATCCCCAGGCCAGCTTGGACCCATTTTCAATGGACCTTCTGATGAAAAACTGTATAGGTGGGAGAAAAATGATTTCCATGCTTCTAGAGATCTGCTGCATTGTTCTGTCAGATTCAATTACCTGACTTCTAATTAGGAGGCTATAGAGAAGGCCTGGTTTGTGATCCAGACATCACACTGTGGATCCGGCTGATAATGGCTGGTATCGCTATCACAGCCCAACCACAAGCAGACGGGCTGGAAAAAGCAGGCCATGAAATAAGCAGTCACTCATACAAGGCTAAGATATTTGTTTAGAGCTCAATTTATTTGGATTCTTTCGCTCAAATGTTTGTGGAACTATGTCATGTTTTCCTTTCGTCCGCTGAGTGCATTGACGCCTGCTGTGGAGAAAACAAATCGACTGATAGTCTGTATAGCTAGCTACCTCTGCTCCCAGGTGCTTGACTCATGAATATTCTGTTCATCATATAGTAGCCTGTGGTCAGAGTATTAGCTGATGGTTTATATATACTCCACAGGGTAATACCGTATCAGTCTAGGGCTCCATGGGGCTCAGTTGATTTCTACCACACAGAGGCCATGGCTTGAACAAAAGAAGCACTGTGATCACAGTTGGTCTGCATTCAGCTCAGCACTATTAGCAGTGGCTTCTCCACTGTGTTAGTATTTCAAACTGGGCTGAAGTTTCCTCCTTCGGCTGAAGAACATTCAGACCTAGATGGATAGAGGTGATACAGTCAGACCTAGATGGATAGAGGTGATACAGTCAGACCTAGATGGATAGAGATGATACAGTCAGACCTAGATGGATAGAGGTGATACAGTCAGACCTAGATGGATAGAGGTGATACAGTCAGACCTAGATGGATAGAGGTGATACAGTCAGACCTAGATGGATAGAGGTGATACAGTCAGACCTAGATGGATAGAGATGATACAGTCAGACCTAGATGGATAGAGGTGATACAGTCAGACCTAGATGGGATAGAGGTGATACAGTCAGACCTAGATGGATAGAGGTGATACAGTCAGACCTAGATGGATAGAGGTGATACAGTCAGACCTAGATGGATAGAGGTGATACAGTCAGACCTAGATGGATAGAGGTGATACAGTCAGACCTAGATGGATTGGGGTGATACAGTCAGGGCTGATGGTCAGTGGCTGGCAGGGCTGATGGATAGGGGTGATACAGTCAGGGCTGATGGCCAGTGGCTGGCAGGGCTGATGGATAGGGGTGATACAGTCAGGGCTGATGGTCAGTGGCTGGCAGGGCTGATGGATAGGGGTGATACAGTCAGGGCTGATGGCCAGTGGCTGGCAGGGCTGATGGATAGGGGTGATACAGTCAGGGCTGATGGCCAGTGGCTGGCAGGGCTGATGGATAGGGGTGATACAGTCAGGGCTGATGGCCAGTGGCTGGCAGGGCTGATGGATAGGGGTGATACAGTCAGGGCTGATGGTCAGTGGCTGGCAGGGCTGATGGATAGGGGTGATACAGTCAGGGCTGATGGTCAGTGGCTGGCAGGGCTGATGGATAGGGGTGATAGAGTCAGGGCTGATGGTCAGTGGCTGGCAGGGCTGGAGTAGACACAGATATACCTGACTACCATGGCAATCATGCAGGTTTGGTTGACACAGGTATGGCAGTACTACTTCATTTTCTATGGGAACGGGGCGTTTGTCTGAGTCAATACTGAACATTAGAAGCTTTCCAAAGAAGGAGGAAGAAAATGTTATGTGATGTTGTTGTTTAGTGTTGGGAAGAGAAAGGTTGGTAGTGGGTGGAGGGTGTCAGTGTCCTACTGAACTCTAGAGGAGGGTTGATAAGAGGGTAAAGGATCACACATTCCTTTGGGCTGTTCCCCAGCACCTATAGAAACCAGTGATTTATATATACAATAGATGACTGACAGGGTGTGCTGTTTTGAATCAACCGCGCCTCCATCTCTGCGCTCCCCCACCAATTATAGAAATGCATTTATTAATGTCTACATTTGTTTTTGCCATGTCTATTCTATTACACACACCTTAATGCAGACTTTTAAATGATATTATGTCAGGTAAACATAATATATGTATATAAACATTTTTCTTAAAATATAGCAAATTTTTTGAAAGTTCT